>NC_086381.1:346246-386707 GCF_036588685.1 Mytilus trossulus | reverse complement strand
TTTGAATATATCAACTGGCACTTTGGCGCATCCGTAAACAAGAATGACAGGAAGTGTACACAAATCTTTATCACGTTTGTAATCTACCATATTGACTAAAATGTCTGTCAAATATTGAAAGATTGAGAGTTCAGGGGCTCTCACCATTACCCTGTGCCCTTTGTCCAAAGATTTTTGACAATTTTTTTGACTGAAATGAGAGACAATCTTAAGCCCGTCCGTAGATATAAAGATGACGTATTCGGGTAAATCCTTCTAATACAACCTTTATATATTACAGATCAATGATTTGGTTGAATTTTATGACATTGAAAGACCACCCGGGGGGTCTTCAACCTCATTTAAGCGGTCTCGGGTAGGTTTTTCGCTATATATTTTGAATATCCAACTGGCACTTTGGCGCTCCGTAAACATAGAAGACAGGAAGTGTACCCAAATCCTTTTAGTCACGTTTGTATCTACCTATTGACTAATGTCTGTCAATATTAGAAAGATGAGAGATCAGGGGGCTCTCACCATTACCCTGTGCCCTTTGTCCTAAGATTTTGACATTTTTGACTGAAAAGTGACAATCTTAGCCCTCCGTAGATATAGAAGATGACGTTATTCTGGTAAATCCATCTAATACAACCTTTATATATACAGAGTCAATGATTTGGTTGAATTTTATGGACATTGAAAGACCCGGGGGGTCTCAACCTCATTTAAGCGGTCTCGGGTAGGTTTTCGCTATATATTTTGAATATCCAACTGGCACTTTGGGCGCTCCGTAAACATAGAAGACAGGAAGTGTACCCAAAATCCTTTTAGTCACGTTTGTATCTACCTATTGACTAAATGTCTGTCAAATATTAGAAAGATTGAGAGATCAGGGGGCTCTCACCATTACCCTGTGCCCTTTGTCCTAAGATTTTGACATTTTTTGACTGAAAAGTGACAATCTTAGCCCTCCGTAGATATAGAAGATGACGTTATTCTGGTAAATCCATCTAATACAACCTTTATATATACAGAGTCAATGATTTGGTTGAATTTTATGGACATTGAAAGACCCGGGGGGTCTCAACCTCATTTAAGCGGTCTCGGGTAGGTTTTCGCTATATATTTTGAATATCCAACTGGCACTTGGGCGCTCCGTAAACATAGAAGACAGGAAGTGTACCCAAAATCCTTTTAGTCACGTTTGTATCTACCTATTGACTAAATGTCTGTCAAATATTAGAAAGATTGAGAGATCAGGGGGCTCTCACCATTACCCTGTGCCCTTTGTCCTAAGATTTTGACATTTTTTGACTGAAAAGTGACAATCTTAGCCCTCCGTAGATATAGAAGATGACGTTATTCTGGTAAATCCATCTAATACAACCTTTATATATACAGAGTCAATGATTTGGTTGATTTTATGGACATTGAAAGACCCGGGGGGTCTCAACCTCATTTAAGCGGTCTCGGGTAGGTTTTCGCTATATATTTTGAATATCCAACTGGCACTTTGGGCGCTCCGTAAAACATAGAAGACAGGAAGTGTACCCAAAATCCTTTTAGTCACGTTTGTATCTACCTATTGACTAAATGTCTGTCAAATATTAGAAAGATTGAGAGATCAGGGGGCTCTCACCATTACCCTGTGCCCTTTGTCCTAAGATTTTGACATTTTTTGACTGAAAAGTGACAATCTTAGCCCTCCGTAGATATAGAAGATGACGTTATTCTGGTAAATCCATCTAATACAACCTTTATATATACAGAGTCAATGATTTGGTTGAATTTTATGGACATTGAAAGACCCGGGGGTCTCAACCTCATTTAAGCGGTCTCGGGTAGGTTTTCGCTATATATTTTGAATATCCAACTGGCACTTTGGGCGCTCCGTAAACATAGAAGACAGGAAGTGTACCCAAAATCCTTTTAGTCACGTTTGTATCTACCTATTGACTAAATGTCTGTCAAATATTAGAAAGATTGAGAGATCAGGGGGCTCTCACCATTACCCTGTGCCCTTTGTCCTAAGATTTGACATTTTTTGACTGAAAAGTGACAATCTTAGCCCTCCGTAGATATAGAAGATGACGTTATTCTGGTAAATCCATCTAATACAACACCTTTATATATACAGAGTCAATGATTTGGTTGAATTTTATGGACATGAAAGACCCGGGGGGTCTCAACCTCATTTAAGCGGTCTCGGGTAGGTTTTCGCTATATATTTTGAATATCCAACTGGCACTTTGGGCGCTCCGTAAACATAGAAGACAGGAAGTGTACCCAAAATCCTTTTAGTCACGTTTGTATCTACCTATTGACTAAATGTCTGTCAAATATTAGAAAGATTGAGAGATCAGGGGGCTCTCACCATTACCCTGTGCCCTTTGTCCTAAGATTTTGACATTTTTTGACTGAAAAGTGACAATCTTAGCCCTCCGTAGATATAGAAGATGACGTTATTCTGGTAAATCCATCTAATACAACCTTTATATATACAGAGTCAATGATTTGGTTGAATTTTATGGACATGAAAGACCCGGGGGGGTCTCAACCTCATTTAAGGCGGTCTCGGGTAGGTTTTCGCTATATATTTTGAATATCCAACTGGCACTTTGGGCGCTCCGTAAACATAGAAGACAGGAAGTGTACCCAAAATCCTTTTAGTCACGTTTGTATCTACCTATTGACTAAATGTCTGTCAAATATTAGAAAGATTGAGAGATCAGGGGGCTCTCACCATTACCCTGTGCCCTTTGTCCTAAGATTTTGACATTTTTTGACTGAAAAGTGACAATCTTAGCCCTCCGTAGATATAGAAGATGACGTTATTCTGGTAAATCCATCTAATACAACCTTTATATATACAGAGTCAATGATTTGGTTGAATTTTATGGACATTGAAAGACCCGGGGGTCTCAACCTCATTTAAGCGGGTCTCGGGTAGGTTTTCGCTATATATTTTGAATATCCAACTGGCACTTTGGGCGCTCCGTAAACATAGAAGACAGGAAGTGTACCCAAAATCCTTTTAGTCACGTTTGTATCTACCTATTGGACTAAATGTCTGTCAAATATTAGAAAGATTGAGAGATCAGGGGGCTCTCACCATTACCCTGTGCCCTTTGTCCTAAGATTTTGACATTTTTTGACTGAAAAGTGACAATCTTAGCCCTCCGTAGATATAGAAGATGACGTTATTCTGGTAAATCCATCTAATACAACCTTTATATATACAGAGTCAATGATTTGGTTGAATTTTATGGACATTGAAAGACCCGGGGGGTCTCAACCTCATTTAAGCGGTCTCGGTAGGTTTTCGCTATATATTTTGAATATCCAACTGGCACTTTGGGCGCTCCGTAAACATAGAAGACAGGAAGTGTACCCAAAATCCTTTTAGTCACGTTTGTATCTACCTATTGACTAAATGTCTGTCAAATATTAGAAAGATTGAGAGATCAGGGGGCTCTCACCATTACCCTGTGCCCTTTGTCCTAAGATTTGACATTTTTTGACTGAAAGTGACAATCTTAGCCCTCCGTAGATATAGAAGATGACGTTATTCTGGTAAATCCATCTAATACAACCTTTATATATACTGAGTCAATGATTTGGTTGAATTTTATGGACATTGAAAGACCCGGGGGGTCTCAACCTCATTTAAGCGGTCTCGGGTAGGTTTTCGCTATATATTTTGAATATCCAACTGGCACTTTGGGCGCTCCGTAAACATAGAAGACAGGAAGTGTACCCAAAATCCTTTTAGTCACGTTTGTATCTACCTATTGACTAAATGTCTGTCAAATATTAGAAAGATTGAGAGATCAGGGGGCTCTCACCATTACCCTGTGCCCTTTGTCCTAAGATTTTGACATTTTTTGACTGAAAAGTGACAATCTTAGCCCTCCGTAGATATAGAAGATGACGTTATTCTGGTAAATCCATCTAATACAACCTTTATATATACAGAGTCAATGATTTGGTTGAATTTTATGGACATTGAAAGACCCGGGGGTCTCAACCTCATTTAAGCGGTCTCGGGTAGGTTTTCGCTATATATTTTGAATATCCAACTGGCACTTTGGGCGCTCCGTAAACATAGAAGACAGGAAGTGTACCCAAAATCCTTTTAGTCACGTTTGTATCTACCTATTGACTAATGTCTGTCAAATATTAGAAAGATTGAGAGATCAGGGGGCTCTCACCATTACCCTGTGCCCTTTGTCCTAAGATTTTGACATTTTTGACTGAAAAGTGACAATCTTAGCCCTCCGTAGATATAGAAGATGACGTTATTCTGGTAAATCCATCTAATACAACCTTTATATATACAGAGTCAATGATTTGGTTGAATTTTATGGACATTGAAAGACCCGGGGGGTCTCAACCTCATTTAAGCGGTCTCGGGTAGGTTTCGCTATATATTTTGAATATCCAACTGGCACTTTGGGCGCTCCGTAAACATAGAAGACAGGAAGTGTACCCAAAATCCTTTTAGTCACGTTTGTATCTACCTATTGACTAAATGTCTGTCAAATATTAGAAAGATTGAGAGATCAGGGGGCTCTCACCATTACCCTGTGCCCTTTATTTTGACATTTTTTGACTGAAAAGTGACAATCTTAGCCCTCCGTAGATATAGAAGATGACGTTATTCTGGTAAATCCATCTAATACAACCTTTATATATACAGAGTCAATGATTTGGTTGAATTTTATGGACATTGAAAGACCCGGGGGGTCTCAACCTCATTTAAGCGGTCTCGGGTAGGTTTTCGCTATATATTTTGAATATCCAACTGGCACTTTGGGCGCTCCGTAAACATAGAAGACAGGAAGTGTACCCAAAATCCTTTTAGTCACGTTTGTATCTACCTATTGACTAAATGTCTGTCAAATATTAGAAAGATTGAGAGATCAGGGGGCTCTCACCATTACCCTGTGCCCTTTGTCCTAAGATTTTGACATTTTTTGACTGAAAAGTGACAATCTTAGCCCTCCGTAGATATAGAAGATGACGTTATTCTGGTAAATCCATCTAATACAACCTTTATATATACAGAGTCAATGATTTGGTTGAATTTTATGGACATTGAAAGACCCGGGGGGTCTCAACCTCATTTAAGCGGTCTCGGGTAGGTTTTCGCTATATATTTTGAATATCCAACTGGCACTTTGGGCGCTCCGTAAACATAGAAGACAGGAAGTGTACCCAAAATCCTTTTAGTCACGTTTGTATCTACCTATTGACTAAATGTCTGTCAAATATTAGAAAGATTGAGAGATCAGGGGGCTCTCACCATTACCCTGTGCCCTTTGTCCTAAGATTTTGACATTTTTTGACTGAAAAGTGACAATCTTAGCCCTCCGTAGATATAGAAGATGACGTTATTCTGGTAAATCCATCTAATACAACCTTTATATATACAGAGTCAATGATTTGGTTGAATTTTATGGACATTGAAAGACCCGGGGGGTCTCAACCTCATTTAAGCGGTCTCGGGTAGGTTTTCGCTATATATTTTGAATATCCAACTGGCACTTTGGGCGCTCCGTAAACATAGAAGACAGGAAGTGTACCCAAAATCCTTTTAGTCACGTTTGTATCTACCTATTGACTAAATGTCTGTCAAATATTAGAAAGATTGAGAGATCAGGGGGCTCTCACCATTACCCTGTGCCCTTTGTCCTAAGATTTTGACATTTTTTGACTGAAAAGTGACAATCTTAGCCCTCCGTAGATATAGAAGATGACGTTATTCTGGTAAATCCATCTAATACAACCTTTATATATACAGAGTCAATGATTTGGTTGAATTTTATGGACATTGAAAGACCCGGGGGGTCTCAACCTCATTTAAGCGGTCTCGGGTAGGTTTTCGCTATATATTTTGAATATCCAACTGGCACTTTGGGCGCTCCGTAAACATAGAAGACAGGAAGTGTACCCAAAATCCTTTTAGTCACGTTTGTATCTACCTATTGACTAAATGTCTGTCAAATATTAGAAAGATTGAGAGATCAGGGGGCTCTCACCATTACCCTGTGCCCTTTGTCCTAAGATTTTGACATTTTTTGACTGAAAAGTGACAATCTTAGCCCTCCGTAGATATAGAAGATGACGTTATTCTGGTAAATCCATCTAATACAACCTTTATATATACAGAGTCAATGATTTGGTTGAATTTTATGGACATTGAAAGACCCGGGGGGTCTCAACCTCATTTAAGCGGTCTCGGGTAGGTTTTCGCTATATATTTTGAATATCCAACTGGCACTTTGGGCGCTCCGTAAACATAGAAGACAGGAAGTGTACCCAAAATCCTTTTAGTCACGTTTGTATCTACCTATTGACTAAATGTCTGTCAAATATTAGAAAGATTGAGAGATCAGGGGGCTCTCACCATTACCCTGTGCCCTTTGTCCTAAGATTTTGACATTTTTTGACTGAAAAGTGACAATCTTAGCCCTCCGTAGATATAGAAGATGACGTTATTCTGGTAAATCCATCTAATACAACCTTTATATATACAGAGTCAATGATTTGGTTGAATTTTATGGACATTGAAAGACCCGGGGGGTCTCAACCTCATTTAAGCGGTCTCGGGTAGGTTTTCGCTATATATTTTGAATATCCAACTGGCACTTTGGGCGCTCCGTAAACATAGAAGACAGGAAGTGTACCCAAAATCCTTTTAGTCACGTTTGTATCTACCTATTGACTAAATGTCTGTCAAATATTAGAAAGATTGAGAGATCAGGGGGCTCTCACCATTACCCTGTGCCCTTTGTCCTAAGATTTTGACATTTTTTGACTGAAAAGTGACAATCTTAGCCCTCCGTAGATATAGAAGATGACGTTATTCTGGTAAATCCATCTAATACAACCTTTATATATACAGAGTCAATGATTTGGTTGAATTTTATGGACATTGAAAGACCCGGGGGGTCTCAACCTCATTTAAGCGGTCTCGGGTAGGTTTTCGCTATATATTTTGAATATCCAACTGGCACTTTGGGCGCTCCGTAAACATAGAAGACAGGAAGTGTACCCAAAATCCTTTTAGTCACGTTTGTATCTACCTATTGACTAAATGTCTGTCAAATATTAGAAAGATTGAGAGATCAGGGGGCTCTCACCATTACCCTGTGCCCTTTGTCCTAAGATTTTGACATTTTTTGACTGAAAAGTGACAATCTTAGCCCTCCGTAGATATAGAAGATGACGTTATTCTGGTAAATCCATCTAATACAACCTTTATATATACAGAGTCAATGATTTGGTTGAATTTTATGGACATTGAAAGACCCGGGGGGTCTCAACCTCATTTAAGCGGTCTCGGGTAGGTTTTCGCTATATATTTTGAATATCCAACTGGCACTTTGGGCGCTCCGTAAACATAGAAGACAGGAAGTGTACCCAAAATCCTTTTAGTCACGTTTGTATCTACCTATTGACTAAATGTCTGTCAAATATTAGAAAGATTGAGAGATCAGGGGGCTCTCACCATTACCCTGTGCCCTTTGTCCTAAGATTTTGACATTTTTTGACTGAAAAGTGACAATCTTAGCCCTCCGTAGATATAGAAGATGACGTTATTCTGGTAAATCCATCTAATACAACCTTTATATATACAGAGTCAATGATTTGGTTGAATTTTATGGACATTGAAAGACCCGGGGGGTCTCAACCTCATTTAAGCGGTCTCGGGTAGGTTTTCGCTATATATTTTGAATATCCAACTGGCACTTTGGGCGCTCCGTAAACATAGAAGACAGGAAGTGTACCCAAAATCCTTTTAGTCACGTTTGTATCTACCTATTGACTAAATGTCTGTCAAATATTAGAAAGATTGAGAGATCAGGGGGCTCTCACCATTACCCTGTGCCCTTTGTCCTAAGATTTTGACATTTTTTGACTGAAAAGTGACAATCTTAGCCCTCCGTAGATATAGAAGATGACGTTATTCTGGTAAATCCATCTAATACAACCTTTATATATACAGAGTCAATGATTTGGTTGAATTTTATGGACATTGAAAGACCCGGGGGGTCTCAACCTCATTTAAGCGGTCTCGGGTAGGTTTTCGCTATATATTTTGAATATCCAACTGGCACTTTGGGCGCTCCGTAAACATAGAAGACAGGAAGTGTACCCAAAATCCTTTTAGTCACGTTTGTATCTACCTATTGACTAAATGTCTGTCAAATATTAGAAAGATTGAGAGATCAGGGGGCTCTCACCATTACCCTGTGCCCTTTGTCCTAAGATTTTGACATTTTTTGACTGAAAAGTGACAATCTTAGCCCTCCGTAGATATAGAAGATGACGTTATTCTGGTAAATCCATCTAATACAACCTTTATATATACAGAGTCAATGATTTGGTTGAATTTTATGGACATTGAAAGACCCGGGGGGTCTCAACCTCATTTAAGCGGTCTCGGGTAGGTTTTCGCTATATATTTTGAATATCCAACTGGCACTTTGGGCGCTCCGTAAACATAGAAGACAGGAAGTGTACCCAAAATCCTTTTAGTCACGTTTGTATCTACCTATTGACTAAATGTCTGTCAAATATTAGAAAGATTGAGAGATCAGGGGGCTCTCACCATTACCCTGTGCCCTTTGTCCTAAGATTTTGACATTTTTTGACTGAAAAGTGACAATCTTAGCCCTCCGTAGATATAGAAGATGACGTTATTCTGGTAAATCCATCTAATACAACCTTTATATATACAGAGTCAATGATTTGGTTGAATTTTATGGACATTGAAAGACCCGGGGGGTCTCAACCTCATTTAAGCGGTCTCGGGTAGGTTTTCGCTATATATTTTGAATATCCAACTGGCACTTTGGGCGCTCCGTAAACATAGAAGACAGGAAGTGTACCCAAAATCCTTTTAGTCACGTTTGTATCTACCTATTGACTAAATGTCTGTCAAATATTAGAAAGATTGAGAGATCAGGGGGCTCTCACCATTACCCTGTGCCCTTTGTCCTAAGATTTTGACATTTTTTGACTGAAAAGTGACAATCTTAGCCCTCCGTAGATATAGAAGATGACGTTATTCTGGTAAATCCATCTAATACAACCTTTATATATACAGAGTCAATGATTTGGTTGAATTTTATGGACATTGAAAGACCCGGGGGGTCTCAACCTCATTTAAGCGGTCTCGGGTAGGTTTTCGCTATATATTTTGAATATCCAACTGGCACTTTGGGCGCTCCGTAAACATAGAAGACAGGAAGTGTACCCAAAATCCTTTTAGTCACGTTTGTATCTACCTATTGACTAAATGTCTGTCAAATATTAGAAAGATTGAGAGATCAGGGGGCTCTCACCATTACCCTGTGCCCTTTGTCCTAAGATTTTGACATTTTTTGACTGAAAAGTGACAATCTTAGCCCTCCGTAGATATAGAAGATGACGTTATTCTGGTAAATCCATCTAATACAACCTTTATATATACAGAGTCAATGATTTGGTTGAATTTTATGGACATTGAAAGACCCGGGGGGTCTCAACCTCATTTAAGCGGTCTCGGGTAGGTTTTCGCTATATATTTTGAATATCCAACTGGCACTTTGGGCGCTCCGTAAACATAGAAGACAGGAAGTGTACCCAAAATCCTTTTAGTCACGTTTGTATCTACCTATTGACTAAATGTCTGTCAAATATTAGAAAGATTGAGAGATCAGGGGGCTCTCACCATTACCCTGTGCCCTTTGTCCTAAGATTTTGACATTTTTTGACTGAAAAGTGACAATCTTAGCCCTCCGTAGATATAGAAGATGACGTTATTCTGGTAAATCCATCTAATACAACCTTTATATATACAGAGTCAATGATTTGGTTGAATTTTATGGACATTGAAAGACCCGGGGGGTCTCAACCTCATTTAAGCGGTCTCGGGTAGGTTTTCGCTATATATTTTGAATATCCAACTGGCACTTTGGGCGCTCCGTAAACATAGAAGACAGGAAGTGTACCCAAAATCCTTTTAGTCACGTTTGTATCTACCTATTGACTAAATGTCTGTCAAATATTAGAAAGATTGAGAGATCAGGGGGCTCTCACCATTACCCTGTGCCCTTTGTCCTAAGATTTTGACATTTTTTGACTGAAAAGTGACAATCTTAGCCCTCCGTAGATATAGAAGATGACGTTATTCTGGTAAATCCATCTAATACAACCTTTATATATACAGAGTCAATGATTTGGTTGAATTTTATGGACATTGAAAGACCCGGGGGGTCTCAACCTCATTTAAGCGGTCTCGGGTAGGTTTTCGCTATATATTTTGAATATCCAACTGGCACTTTGGGCGCTCCGTAAACATAGAAGACAGGAAGTGTACCCAAAATCCTTTTAGTCACGTTTGTATCTACCTATTGACTAAATGTCTGTCAAATATTAGAAAGATTGAGAGATCAGGGGGCTCTCACCATTACCCTGTGCCCTTTGTCCTAAGATTTTGACATTTTTTGACTGAAAAGTGACAATCTTAGCCCTCCGTAGATATAGAAGATGACGTTATTCTGGTAAATCCATCTAATACAACCTTTATATATACAGAGTCAATGATTTGGTTGAATTTTATGGACATTGAAAGACCCGGGGGGTCTCAACCTCATTTAAGCGGTCTCGGGTAGGTTTTCGCTATATATTTTGAATATCCAACTGGCACTTTGGGCGCTCCGTAAACATAGAAGACAGGAAGTGTACCCAAAATCCTTTTAGTCACGTTTGTATCTACCTATTGACTAAATGTCTGTCAAATATTAGAAAGATTGAGAGATCAGGGGGCTCTCACCATTACCCTGTGCCCTTTGTCCTAAGATTTTGACATTTTTTGACTGAAAAGTGACAATCTTAGCCCTCCGTAGATATAGAAGATGACGTTATTCTGGTAAATCCATCTAATACAACCTTTATATATACAGAGTCAATGATTTGGTTGAATTTTATGGACATTGAAAGACCCGGGGGGTCTCAACCTCATTTAAGCGGTCTCGGGTAGGTTTTCGCTATATATTTTGAATATCCAACTGGCACTTTGGGCGCTCCGTAAACATAGAAGACAGGAAGTGTACCCAAAATCCTTTTAGTCACGTTTGTATCTACCTATTGACTAAATGTCTGTCAAATATTAGAAAGATTGAGAGATCAGGGGGCTCTCACCATTACCCTGTGCCCTTTGTCCTAAGATTTTGACATTTTTTGACTGAAAAGTGACAATCTTAGCCCTCCGTAGATATAGAAGATGACGTTATTCTGGTAAATCCATCTAATACAACCTTTATATATACAGAGTCAATGATTTGGTTGAATTTTATGGACATTGAAAGACCCGGGGGGTCTCAACCTCATTTAAGCGGTCTCGGGTAGGTTTTCGCTATATATTTTGAATATCCAACTGGCACTTTGGGCGCTCCGTAAACATAGAAGACAGGAAGTGTACCCAAAATCCTTTTAGTCACGTTTGTATCTACCTATTGACTAAATGTCTGTCAAATATTAGAAAGATTGAGAGATCAGGGGGCTCTCACCATTACCCTGTGCCCTTTGTCCTAAGATTTTGACATTTTTTGACTGAAAAGTGACAATCTTAGCCCTCCGTAGATATAGAAGATGACGTTATTCTGGTAAATCCATCTAATACAACCTTTATATATACAGAGTCAATGATTTGGTTGAATTTTATGGACATTGAAAGACCCGGGGGGTCTCAACCTCATTTAAGCGGTCTCGGGTAGGTTTTCGCTATATATTTTGAATATCCAACTGGCACTTTGGGCGCTCCGTAAACATAGAAGACAGGAAGTGTACCCAAAATCCTTTTAGTCACGTTTGTATCTACCTATTGACTAAATGTCTGTCAAATATTAGAAAGATTGAGAGATCAGGGGGCTCTCACCATTACCCTGTGCCCTTTGTCCTAAGATTTTGACATTTTTTGACTGAAAAGTGACAATCTTAGCCCTCCGTAGATATAGAAGATGACGTTATTCTGGTAAATCCATCTAATACAACCTTTATATATACAGAGTCAATGATTTGGTTGAATTTTATGGACATTGAAAGACCCGGGGGGTCTCAACCTCATTTAAGCGGTCTCGGGTAGGTTTTCGCTATATATTTTGAATATCCAACTGGCACTTTGGGCGCTCCGTAAACATAGAAGACAGGAAGTGTACCCAAAATCCTTTTAGTCACGTTTGTATCTACCTATTGACTAAATGTCTGTCAAATATTAGAAAGATTGAGAGATCAGGGGGCTCTCACCATTACCCTGTGCCCTTTGTCCTAAGATTTTGACATTTTTTGACTGAAAAGTGACAATCTTAGCCCTCCGTAGATATAGAAGATGACGTTATTCTGGTAAATCCATCTAATACAACCTTTATATATACAGAGTCAATGATTTGGTTGAATTTTATGGACATTGAAAGACCCGGGGGGTCTCAACCTCATTTAAGCGGTCTCGGGTAGGTTTTCGCTATATATTTTGAATATCCAACTGGCACTTTGGGCGCTCCGTAAACATAGAAGACAGGAAGTGTACCCAAAATCCTTTTAGTCACGTTTGTATCTACCTATTGACTAAATGTCTGTCAAATATTAGAAAGATTGAGAGATCAGGGGGCTCTCACCATTACCCTGTGCCCTTTGTCCTAAGATTTTGACATTTTTTGACTGAAAAGTGACAATCTTAGCCCTCCGTAGATATAGAAGATGACGTTATTCTGGTAAATCCATCTAATACAACCTTTATATATACAGAGTCAATGATTTGGTTGAATTTTATGGACATTGAAAGACCCGGGGGGTCTCAACCTCATTTAAGCGGTCTCGGGTAGGTTTTCGCTATATATTTTGAATATCCAACTGGCACTTTGGGCGCTCCGTAAACATAGAAGACAGGAAGTGTACCCAAAATCCTTTTAGTCACGTTTGTATCTACCTATTGACTAAATGTCTGTCAAATATTAGAAAGATTGAGAGATCAGGGGGCTCTCACCATTACCCTGTGCCCTTTGTCCTAAGATTTTGACATTTTTTGACTGAAAAGTGACAATCTTAGCCCTCCGTAGATATAGAAGATGACGTTATTCTGGTAAATCCATCTAATACAACCTTTATATATACAGAGTCAATGATTTGGTTGAATTTTATGGACATTGAAAGACCCGGGGGGTCTCAACCTCATTTAAGCGGTCTCGGGTAGGTTTTCGCTATATATTTTGAATATCCAACTGGCACTTTGGGCGCTCCGTAAACATAGAAGACAGGAAGTGTACCCAAAATCCTTTTAGTCACGTTTGTATCTACCTATTGACTAAATGTCTGTCAAATATTAGAAAGATTGAGAGATCAGGGGGCTCTCACCATTACCCTGTGCCCTTTGTCCTAAGATTTTGACATTTTTTGACTGAAAAGTGACAATCTTAGCCCTCCGTAGATATAGAAGATGACGTTATTCTGGTAAATCCATCTAATACAACCTTTATATATACAGAGTCAATGATTTGGTTGAATTTTATGGACATTGAAAGACCCGGGGGGTCTCAACCTCATTTAAGCGGTCTCGGGTAGGTTTTCGCTATATATTTTGAATATCCAACTGGCACTTTGGGCGCTCCGTAAACATAGAAGACAGGAAGTGTACCCAAAATCCTTTTAGTCACGTTTGTATCTACCTATTGACTAAATGTCTGTCAAATATTAGAAAGATTGAGAGATCAGGGGGCTCTCACCATTACCCTGTGCCCTTTGTCCTAAGATTTTGACATTTTTTGACTGAAAAGTGACAATCTTAGCCCTCCGTAGATATAGAAGATGACGTTATTCTGGTAAATCCATCTAATACAACCTTTATATATACAGAGTCAATGATTTGGTTGAATTTTATGGACATTGAAAGACCCGGGGGGTCTCAACCTCATTTAAGCGGTCTCGGGTAGGTTTTCGCTATATATTTTGAATATCCAACTGGCACTTTGGGCGCTCCGTAAACATAGAAGACAGGAAGTGTACCCAAAATCCTTTTAGTCACGTTTGTATCTACCTATTGACTAAATGTCTGTCAAATATTAGAAAGATTGAGAGATCAGGGGGCTCTCACCATTACCCTGTGCCCTTTGTCCTAAGATTTTGACATTTTTTGACTGAAAAGTGACAATCTTAGCCCTCCGTAGATATAGAAGATGACGTTATTCTGGTAAATCCATCTAATACAACCTTTATATATACAGAGTCAATGATTTGGTTGAATTTTATGGACATTGAAAGACCCGGGGGGTCTCAACCTCATTTAAGCGGTCTCGGGTAGGTTTTCGCTATATATTTTGAATATCCAACTGGCACTTTGGGCGCTCCGTAAACATAGAAGACAGGAAGTGTACCCAAAATCCTTTTAGTCACGTTTGTATCTACCTATTGACTAAATGTCTGTCAAATATTAGAAAGATTGAGAGATCAGGGGGCTCTCACCATTACCCTGTGCCCTTTGTCCTAAGATTTTGACATTTTTTGACTGAAAAGTGACAATCTTAGCCCTCCGTAGATATAGAAGATGACGTTATTCTGGTAAATCCATCTAATACAACCTTTATATATACAGAGTCAATGATTTGGTTGAATTTTATGGACATTGAAAGACCCGGGGGGTCTCAACCTCATTTAAGCGGTCTCGGGTAGGTTTTCGCTATATATTTTGAATATCCAACTGGCACTTTGGGCGCTCCGTAAACATAGAAGACAGGAAGTGTACCCAAAATCCTTTTAGTCACGTTTGTATCTACCTATTGACTAAATGTCTGTCAAATATTAGAAAGATTGAGAGATCAGGGGGCTCTCACCATTACCCTGTGCCCTTTGTCCTAAGATTTTGACATTTTTCGAATGATTTGTTTGGTTTTTTTTGGCTTTCCATATATATTTCTATTTATAGTTATAAATATTTCTAGAGTTATGGTTTTTTCTTTTTGTCTTAAGAAATATTATACACAAAAGTACATCTTTGAAGTCGTTTATTGACAAAACTTTATATTACATAAAGACAAATATGCAACATGGAAAAGGGTTTATATTCGAGGACAACGAGAAATTACGACGAGAAATTACGACAGCTTGAAAAGGTCATTTAACGATTTCCCACGTATCTTATCAGTCTTTTAATATATGAAAATCATGCTTTTTATGTTATCAAGTATTTAATTATCTTGTAATTTTTTCACTAAATTTTGAATATCAAACTGGCTGCTAGCAGCCGATTGGATATTGAATATCGAATAACGAATAACGAACCGGCTGCTAACTTCACATACATACTAAAGACTGGCCGCATGAATCCCTAAAAGATCCGGTGATGATATCAAGTGCACCGGAATGATGAGACCATTCACGGTTTTTGGTGGGGTTCGTCTCGCTTAGTCTCTCAGTCTTAAGTTTTCTTTTGCATAACTTTTTGGAATTTTGGATCTTTAACTTTGTACTTGTTTGGCTTTATAAATATTTTGATATGAGCGTCTTATGTACACGTAATGTGCGTCTGGCGTACTAAATTATAATCCTTGTACCTTTGATAAATATTTGTATACAGTTATTTATCTTTTAGTCTCTTTTTTATATTCAATGGTGTTGTCATTTATTCGCGATTTATGAGTATTTATTCTTATTGAAATAGAATAGAATAGAATATTTTTATTTACCAAATAAGGGCCCCAGGAGGGCATATAGCAAACAAGCAATATTATTATAAACAATAAAATATATATAATACACAGACAATAGATATGTAACATGTGTAATCTTTCGCCTCTGTTTCATAGCAAAACTCGGTGGAAAGTCTTTTTCATTCACTTTCAAAGAAAAGAACATGGGATTGTGGTAATGACAATTGGAACATATATTTATCATCATCTGTAAAGTATTCCATAACGGCCAACCAACTCGTGTTGTCGTCTATAAAATTTTCCAAAGAACGATTTTAAATACTACACAGATACATTTGCAGAGGTACTCTTTCTTAACCAAAAGTATAAAGTTCGAAATCTACTTTAAATATTCAGTTCTGTGTTGTTACTTAAAAATTATTTTAATATTTAGGCACCTGTATTTTACAGTACTTGATTTGTACTTGAAATTTATGTACTACAGGTTTTGGTTACACCTTCACATTTTCTGAATTTTGAAAGTTTGTCTTTTTCAAATCTCTTAAAGTTATGATTTCCAAACATGGAATATTGTTGGTATTACCTTTGTACCAAAATTTTACGTACAAATCAAGTACTGTAAAATACAAGTACCCAAATATTACAATAATTTTAAAGTATAAAGAGATGGTACAAAATATTAAAAATAAATTTCCAGTACTACACATTTTAAGTACAGAAATAGTACCTAGTATGCAAAAGTAGCTATGTAGAAACCCTTTTTTTTTTACACAGCATCAACCCTCTTTTAAGGACATCATGATCAGAAACGCACGTTCTGGAATATCATATCATTTCCCGAATGTTGCTACATAGAAAAGGAAATTTCACAATCGAGAAAATGAACTTGTCTTTTTTTTTGGTGAAGTTTTGTTCTCATGGCCAATTTCTAGATGTAAGTCAAGATATGAAACCGACTTAACAGTCTCTGGGAAATCTATTATCACATTTTGGCAAGTTGGGCAGTACAATTTCACCTGCCTCATTTAAACGACTGATGAACTGTATTTCGTTCCATTCATTGCATGAAGTGATAAAATTGAGAAAGGAAATGGTGAATGTGTCAAAGCGACAACCACCCGATCATAGAGCAGACAACATCCGAAGGCAACCAATGGGTCTTCAATGTAGCGAGAATTCCCGCACCCGTAGTTGTCCTTCAGCTGGCCCCTAAAACACGCATACTAGTACAGTGATAATGGACGTCATACTAAACTCCGAATTATACATAAGAAACTAAAACTAAAAATCATACAAGACTAACAAAGGCCAGAGGCTCCTGACCTTAAACATGTTTATGAGATCTCAACCCTCCCCCTATACCTCTAGCCAATGTAGAAAAGTAAACGCATAACAATACGCACATTAAAATTCAATCCAAGAGAAGTCCGAGTTCGATGTCAAAAGATGTAACAAATTAAAATACACATAATGACAATAATACATAAATGACAACAGACTACTAGCAGTTAACTGACATGCCAGCTCCAGACCTTAATTAAACTGATTGAAAGATTATGTCTCCATCATATGAATATCAGGCATAATCCCTCTCGTTAGGGGTTTAGTATCATACTATGATACATATATGACGTTTTTATATATATAGTGGCGTTTGGAAGGAATCATACTTTGCTTTGTCTTTGTGTTTTTTTTTGTTTTTCTTGTTACATATGGCATGGTTCTGTACTTATACATCCAATCATCGTGTTATTGTGATATGGATTTCTTTGAATACTCACCTTTCATCCTTGCTAATGTGCTTTGTCTTTATGCCTTTTTGTGTTTCTTTGTTACTTTGTTAGTTTTTTTCAAGCGACTTTCATACATGTGAAAGGTTTAATCTACCACATTCTACATAAGAAAATGCCTGTTCCAAAATAGGAATATGACTGTTTTTATCAATTCGTTTTATGTGTTGGTTTGATTTTGCCATTTGACGACATACTTTCCGTTTTGAATTTTTCTAGGAGCTCCGTATTTGTGTTATTTTACCCTTTTAGATAGATCTTTTGAAACTGGTATCATAAAAAGTAAAATCACAAATATACATGCCAAGGTATATCGTATCAATTGGGAGACATATATCCAGTATGCATGCGCTGTTGGAATATTGCTTCATAGAAATGGAAAATTCACAATTGGGAAGCAGAAATCATCTCTTTTGTCGTAATGTTTTGTTTTCAACCGACCATCGTTGTCAATTTCAAGATGTAAGCCAATATATGAGTCAGCATTAATTATATCTGTAGTATCCTTCATCTCTAGTTCGATGGGATAGATTCGTTCAAAATAGGCACCAAATTTTGTATTATTGAGTGAGAGAACATCATCTATATAGCGGAACGTTAAGTTAAAGGATATGCATAAGAAGTTCCTGTATGAGGACAGCTTCATAATAATAAAGAAACTAGTCGGCAAGAAGAGGGGGTACAATTGGTTCCCATTGGATTGCCGACTGTCTGTTGAAAAAACACATCCTCCAAACGTTTGAATCAAAGTGATTCTTTACAAAGTATCAGTTTATCCCTCCCCAATACAAGATACTTGTATCGACGTTCGCCATTTAGAAAATGAGGTAAATATCATATAAACCAAACTGATGTTCAGCGGCTGTCGTCTGTTAATGTGGTTCATAAGTGTTTGTCGTTTCTCGTTTTTTTTATATAGATTAGACGGTTGGTTTTCCCGTCTGAATGGTTTTATTCTAGTAATATTTTTTTGCCCTTTATAGCTTGCTGTTTGTGATGAACCAAGGCTCCGTGTTGAAGAGCGTACCTTGATCTATAATGTTTTTTTTTTTTATTAATTGTGACTTGAATGAAAAAATTGTCTCATTGGCACTCATATATCTTCCAATATCTATATAATATCCGTCTGATAAAATCTCGACAGTAGTCTACCGATGTTCAAATCTAATTCATTCATAAGGAGACATACATCAAGGTATCAAACATAAACTAAGGAAATTGCATACAGTACACAAGGAGGTAAAGGTAATTGGGCAACTGGGTAAACGAAAAGTATGCCGTGAATTAAGACGACAATAGTCTACCAAAGTACAAATTTAGGAAAGGCAAATCCAGTTTACAAACGAAACCTTAACAACAGCATGAACTCACAAAGGAGTGACACCAGGTGTGTGACAAAGAAGTGTCTCATAATATCAATACATCGGTCCTACAATGGCTCACAAAGGAGTGACAACAGGTGTGTGATAAAGAAGCGTCTCATAATATCAATGCATCAATCCTACAAGGGGATTTCACACCAGTCAAAAGTATCAATCAGTGATTGGAATACATTTAAAAATTTAATGTTAACCATAAAAACATCAACCTCGAGTAACAATTATCTCTTAAAAACACAGCTGCTGTTTTATGGAACGATCTACCTAGAGTATGGCACCATTTATAATTTCAGTCAGTTCAGAAACCGTTTAAGCTGGACTAGAAATATCTATTGGGGCGAATTTGTGCTGCTTGTTGATATATGTTTTTCAAAATATTTACTATTTTAAAGCATAAGATTTGGTATGATTGCCGATAAAACAACTGAGATCAAATGACATAGAAGTAATCAACTTAATGTTTACTTTTTAATTTGATATTGCTTTATTTAACTTATTGTATTCTTGTATTATTCTTTTAATTGTCCTCTTTGTCACATAGACAATGTTTTGTCACTTTTATAAACCACTGCGCTTCTCTAATTAAATTTCTTTTATTAATTTTTCATAACATAACCATTTCTTTATGCATGTTTTATTGTCTTGAATATTGGCCAAATTCTTTTTTTGCCTATCAGGTGATATTCATTCAAACAATACATACCATTACTTGGTTGTTTAACAAATGTCCGTACTTTTGAACGCATGCTTGAAGCTGACATCAACGTGGATATCCCAAAACAAACGTCCTGATCAATAAAAACCGCTCTACAAACTGGGTTTTGTGCACAAATTACTGTGCAGACCTCTAAAGCAGTTGATGGCTGTTGGAAAAGATAAAATGCTGTATCTGAGAAACGCCATTGTGTGGAAGGATACAGTTCTTTAAATATCAAATCTTGAAAGCATGCTGAAAAAGTTATGTTAGCACTAAGTTTGAGCAAGACAATGTTAAATATCAACTTAAATGCAAACATTTGAAGCACTTATATTGCTCAACATTTTCCCTAACATTCTGATAGATGCCTACATAAATATGGCCTAAATGAATGGTACTGATTAATGTAAGGCCAAGGAAGGAGATCCTTTTTTTTCCTGGACTGGTTTTCATTGTATGATCAATCATGTACTGTATGTACATTTGTAATTCTACGGATTGAAATATAAAACTGTAAACAACAAAAATACCGAACTCTAAAGAAATTCAAAACGGAAAATTTATCAATTGGCAAAATTAAAAGTTCCAACACTCAAACAAGTGGATATATAACAACTATACTGTACAGGAATTTACGATGTTCATTCAAATGATGATACCATATTTGCATTGAAATTGAATTTGAGAAAATTTTGACGTCTACGCTTTATTTAACAACGTGCCATTTCGTCTCGATAACAAAGTATTAAGTATTTCAATCAGTTACCATAAATATCTACTACTATTGTTCTTCGCATCCGTGTTTGTAAGTTTTACTTTCTTATAATAAATACAGTGTAAATTAGTGTGGCCTGTATTTCTTTTTTTTTTAATTTTGATGTTCCTGGTAAACACTAACTATTTGATAACTATAAATCTATTGTATAATACATACCAATTAAATTCCACATCAGTAGAACTACAAATCCTTTCACTATCATTTCTTGTTTTCCCTTACAATATTATTTCCACAAATATTTGTCTCGATGGTAGAACAAGAACAGCTAGAGATTGAAGAAATATCTTCTGTTTTTAAGGCTTGTTAGGTGGTGGAAGAAGACTAAAAACATATGAATGTGCTTGGAAGATAATCAGTATATTTATACAAAACAATGCAAATATATCAAGTGTTCTTCTCTTTTGGCCTACATAGTGACGATCAAAGTGTTTGTCTTTTAATGCGTTTAATCTTTTTTTAACAGACAACAATACTACGATTAAACATTTTAAGTTTGGTTTGAAACTTTTGTGTTTCAAAACCTTTCTCAATATAATACAATAATCTCAAATTGTGACTTTTTAGTTAATCAATTGAAAAGAACAGTTTTGTTTAACACTAATGCGTACTCCTTTTTATATTTAATATTTACATTCAATCCTGATATCAGATATTGTCTGTCGTCAAGCACATAGCACTGATACACTCCAACCCAACACGACAAATACTTACAGCATTAAGAGACCAAAGTTCATTATTTAAAATATAGGCTATGAAACACATTTGATTGCTGTGATTGATTGTTAATGGTTTTGCACAATGCAACATCCGTTGTAGATGAAGTATTGACAAACGAAATTGAATATCTGTAACCAGTAACAATTGTTGTCTGATATTACTAACATTATCCTTAAAATGGTTAAACAGTAAAATGATAACTTTTACTTATTGTTTGCAACCCATCAATCTAGATCTTTTTTAATGGGTAATTAATTATTTTTGTTAAATCTAAGACATAATATAATGTCATTTTTTGATAAAATTGACTATTAACTATGAGTTGTTGATATGCCTCTTACAAGGGTGCAAGGATTCATTAGTTTGATGCGATCTAGACATGGAGCGACAAAGTTAAGTCTCAAAATCGTAATAAATCTATTTTCAAGTAGATACCTCATAATCATTCGATTTATAATTTCTTAAACCTTGCAAATATGAAACATAATCGTTATAAAAAAATGCAGGCTACGTTACCTCTAAATCCTTATTTTTGATTTTGTTATTTTACTTTAAACAAATTGTTACATGATTTTAGTATATAATTCAAAGCGACTTGAACTTTCGGGGTGAATGATTTTGATAAGGAGAATGTCTGCATATGACACTGGTGACTACAAATAAAAATATATACGGAAAGAAAAAATAATGTGTTGTATAAGAAGGGCAAAAGATACAGATGCAGAGGGACAGTCAAACTTATAAAGCGGAAATAAACGGACAACGTCATGGCTAAAACATAAAAAGAGAAAGGGACAAATAAAGTACAAAAATCACAACAAAAGAAAACTTAAGACTCCTGTGGTCAATGAGAGGAAAAATAAGTCGAAAAATGGATTACATTTATAAATTAAATGAGACAACAACCACGATTTGAGAAAACAAGTTTCGGTATCATATCTTATAAAGTAAGATCCAGTTAAAAAAGAAGGAAAACTTCTTATTCATACAAACTAATAAGGACATATATCATATATGCTAGAAAATGAATAAAGTGCGAATTGGACGAACCAGAACTAGACACTTTGTCTGAATGGACCAAAGCTATTCGATCATGCATTCAGAATCGCATTAACAAACTACTATGTAATATGAGCACAAGGGTTTCTAACCTATTCAAGAAAATGTGGATGCATTATCTTCTTCGCATGACAAATATGTGGTTGTTCCAGCAGATAAAGCCTCTAACAATTTTGTATTCGTGTGTAACAACCACTGTTTTCAATGTCTAACGACATACATTGGAATAAACAGCACAACTGGTAATCCTACTATTCTTGAAAAAAAGTTATCAAAGGTACCAGACTTGTAATTTAATACGCAAGACGCGCGTTTATTCTTAGTAAGACTCATCAGTGACGTTCAGATCAAAATAGTTAGAGAGCAAAAACAAGTAAAAAGTCGTAAATCATTGAGGACCCAAAATTTCAAAAAAATTGTGCCAAATACGGCTGAGGTAATCTATGCCTGGGATAAGAAAATCCTTAGTATTTCGAATAATTCATACTTTTGCAAGTAGTAAATTTTTAAAAATGACTATAATTGGTATTCATGTCAACACCGAAGTGCTGACCACTGGGCTGGTGGTACCCTCGGGCACGAAACGTCCACCAGCTGTGGTATCGGCCCATGCTGTGGTGTAAACAGTTATCGCAGGTAGCAGGCATATAATTTAATACGCCAGACGCGCGTTATCATAAGACTCACAAGTGACGCTCAGATCAAAACAGTTAACATCATTATTTTCAAAGGATGTAATTTTACACAATGACAAATCTGTCATAGCTCCTATCTTACATAAGCAACACGACGGTTGCCACACCTGGAGCAGGATCTGCTTACCCTTCCGGATCACCTGAGATCACCCCTAGTTTTTGGTGGGGTTCGTGGTGTTTATTCTTTAGTTTTCTATGTTGTGTCATGTTTACTATTGTTTGTCTGTTTGTCTTTTTCATTTATAGCCATGGTGTTGTCAGTTTGCTTTAGATTTATGAGTTTGATGGTCCCTCTTAGTATCTTTCGTCCCTCTTTTACGATATCAACATCAAAGAAAACAAAGAAAATTTACCATGATTTTACTGGATACTAAATCTTCACAAAATTTCGTATAAAGAACAATCATCAAGATGTTCGACTTAACATTTTGCCCATCTATAGCATCAGTTTCGCGATACAAAGCGGTTTATGGTTGTGATACCAATGTAAACATGGTATATGAGTATCTTCAGATTCATTGCATCAAGTTAACTACAGATATAGATGCATCACCCGTTATGGTCAGATCTGATTCAGTCAGTTAAAAGCTTCAAACCAAAAGAAACAAGTCAAACTAACGGTGGTTGTCGTTTGTTTGTGTGTTACATATTTGTTTTTCGTTCATTTTTAATAAATTAGGCCGTTAGTTTTCTCGTTTGAATCGTTTTACCTGAACATTTGTCATTTCGGGGTCTTTTGAAGCTGATATATATATAGATTGCGGTAAAGGTTTTGCTCATTGATGAAGGTCAGACGGTGACCTACAGTTGTTAATTTCTGTGTCATTAGTTCCCTTGTGGAGAGTTATCTCTATAGCAATCATACCACATTTTCTTTTTTATAACCATGATAATGTACTTTGAAGCTTCTTGTAGCATATGAAAAAGAAGATATGCATGTGTGACGTGTGTGCTCATTGCTCAAACAGAAATAGTAAGATAAAAATTAATAACACAATAACTAAAAAAAATATTGGCACTGGCTACGGTTCCATTCTGTTCTATACTTGTTTTCAAGTTAAAGAAACTTTCAATGTCTGTCATGCTTCAACTGAAACAATTATTTTTTACTCTTGCGTTAAAGGATTTGTATATAAAAAACCTTGATGCCATGTTTATATTTTCGTCCCAATTTTTATGTTGGAAGCATAATTATGTAAGGTTGTAATATAATTTCATGAATGTAGGACAGAAAATCAAAGAAAACGGACATCAAGGTCACAGGACATTACCGTGCGTTACTGATTTTATGTTCACTTCTCATTTCTATATCAAATTTAGCATAGCTAAAAAAAACAATAAGACAATAACA
The DNA here is from genome assembly GCF_036588685.1 of Mytilus trossulus. NCBI lineage: Eukaryota > Metazoa > Mollusca > Bivalvia > Mytilida > Mytilidae > Mytilus > Mytilus trossulus. Next base: position 362,573 of record NC_086381.1, on the reverse strand, counting down.
ATCAAAACCAAGGAGTAAACAAAGACTCATAAAACTAAAGGACATTTACATCAACAGTTATAAAAAATAAATAAGAAACAACACGAACTCCACTAAAAACCTGGAGTGCAATCAGGTGCTCCAGGAGGGTAAGCATTTCCTGCACCGGTCGTGTTATTTCTTTGTTCAGTTCGGTAATGATGGACTGTTATTATGACTGAGGAAGAATATCAGCTATGATTTCGGACACATTTTTGTCATAATGGCTAATCAGCTCATGATGGCGACCGTAAGTTTCTTGAGTGATGATCTTAATTTGATTGATTCATAGCCCTGTATTAGCAACTTTTGAGAAAGCAGTATTCCTCGTTCAACAAAATCAACGTAATTTGAGCTAGCTCTAGAGTAACGTATTAGTTGAGACACATATACTCCATATGCTGGTGCCGCTGGGATGTTGCTACACAAACATAAAAATATAAGTCAATTATGAAAGCAATTAATGTTAACATTTGCCAACATGTTGAAACTGGCCGAATCGTTGTTTTCATTTTCATAGTACCGATACTTTGTGGTAGTAATTCATTCTTATTGGCGAAAATAAATTAGGCAACACAACTATAGGAGGTTTAAGTTTAATTGATCTAGAGTACATTGAAGTGCATTAATGCAACAATAACGCAATGTAACTGTAGACTCAGTTATTATTGTTACATTCGTAATTAATCAGATCCTTAACCAACCCTGTATTCCGGCAATTAGTCTCCAATGTCACAATAATATTTTTATAATTGTTACATTTCCTTTTAACTGTAGCCATTGCCAAAACTCTATGTTTATATTCTTGTAATTTTATTATTCGGTTTTTGTGTATTGTCCTAAACTAATTTTAGGTATTCTTTGTTATTCTGTAGTTACGTAACATGTCGATATGTACTATTATATTATTTATGAATTTTTCTGTCCTGAGCATTTATTTTTACTGTATTCATGTCATTTAATGTTGTCATTTTATCGGTATATTTAACATTGCAATATAGCGTGCGGTTTGGCTAGCCACTAAACCAGTTTCAACCCACCATTTTTTCTTTAAAATGTCCTGTACAAGGTCAGAAATATGACAGTTGTTATTTAATAGTTTGTGTCTATGTTTGTTGCATTGTCGCACTTCAGTATTTCTGTTGTTTTGTTCTAATATTTAAAGTGGTTCCCTCGGTTTTAGTTTTGTAACCTAGATTTTTTTTTCTCTAAATGGATTTTTGCCTTTTGAAAAGCGGTTTACTACTATTGCCTTTATCTATTGACTTTCATGATATGTACAAGCCAAAATTAATCATAGATATCAAACATGGATTTTACAGGTTTATCTATTGTGCCATTGTAGTCCTAATGTATAATTTTGATTTAATCGTTATGAAAGATGCTTTTCGTTGTCAATATATTGCATTATTATTTGATTGTCATACAAATGAGATGTTAAGCGAACTATAATACCAGGTTTGTTATACCAATTTCTGCATAAGAAAATGCCTGCATCAAGTCAGAATTATCACAGTTGATATTCATTCGTTTGATATGTTTGAGCTTTAGATTTTTCCATTTGTTAAAGGACTTTTCATTCTGAATTTTTTTGTACCAGTTCTGTATTTTTGATTTTGTTATTTGACTTTTTAGATCAATATGTCAAGCTTCCATCCTGTTTTCACATGGCAGTTAATAAAGCAAACTGAAGATAACACAAAAACATGGGATAAAAGGTAGAAATAATTGAATTCGAAGAAACTGTAATATTTTATTAGGTCATACATCACTGTTGCTGGTACATAGTTTTAATTCATATAATGAAGTAAATCACAAAGATGTGTACACATCTAATTAAAGAGACTTGAAATTCTGTAAATTATTACGGGAGAACCATTTTTGCTTTCATTACTTTATTGCTTAAAGATGACAGTCTATGCACCATTCCTGTCATTTCTGGTTGAGACTTAAAACAAGCAATTTAAGTGATGGTGAAAATATATTTTTTTCAGGTTTGATTGAGAACAAATATATTATATCTAAAACCGCCAAACATTCAATGAAGATCATATGTAAATATTTCTATCAATCCCAAAAGACTTTCAATGTATGTCGTTCTCTTAATTCAAAGGATAGCTTTTAAATTGGGCAATCTAATTCAAAATATACTTTTGTGCCATATTTTTTGTTTGATCAAAACGAAATTGTTAAAGTTTGCCAGTAGATTCAGTGAAAAAATGATTTCTCCTAGCTTGTAGTATTGGACTTTAATGCCACCAATGCCACTATGTATGCCACTATGTATACCACTTGATCAACAAGTGATTGTGTGCACTGGTTAATGTTATAATGTACAAACAATGGCAGAATAGTTATCCTTATTTTCTTTCACTCCTGTATATTTTATTTTAATAACACCAACATATTGACCAGATGTATATATATAGTATCAAACTTTTACAATTTCTATGCAATAAAGAAAAAGGAAACCAAAACTGAGCATATTAACACACATATTCACACAAATCTATTCCACATTCATTCATATACATTAAAATGCCTTTATAAACACTCCTTTAAGTTTGTATCACAAAACAGCAAAATAGAATGATCATAATGTAATTCTTATCTATAATTATTGTGCTCTTAAGATTTTCTTATTGGAAAATGCAGGCCCTTCTTGGTCTCAAATGAGAATAAGTAGTCCAAGAGATATTTATAAATATCACTCTTTATAAATTGAGAACAATTCAGTATTGGATTCCCTTCCTATTCTCGTCCTGTATGAGAACAGAGCATGACATCACAACTGTTGTATGCCCAATGTCAATAATCCAAGACATAATTATTTGTACATTTTATAAGTACATTCTTAAATGAGGAATTCTCATCTTTTAAACGGATGTTTTAATGAAAAATATAGGTATTTATATTTAACTCACTGGCTCTTAGTCAATCAAGACCTCTCTATCACATTTAGCCATGATCATGGTTTGAACTCACAACCTCAGTGTTGCCAGGTTAATTGAACAAGAGGAAATAGGTTTTGAAATTGTTTACTTCAAAGGCTTCATACTTTTCGCTAGGAAATCTACAAATGCCCTAATCCATGGAAAAGCATGTTTATTTCTTAATTGCACACAAAAATCTTTTAAATGATTCATATCTTATTAATTAAATATAGCTTAACAACTGTAAACCAGATTGTACAATGACACCCATAATGTAATTATGAGTCAAAGAAAGGTGAACAAACTAAGAGATTAATACAAACAATAGCTATTTTATAGCTCCAATGTTCTCTTCAATAAATAACATCTACATGTTAAGGATCATTTAAAACATTATCAATCTGATCTTCAAATAACGGAATTACATAAACGATCCAAAATCTATTGTTCTATTAACATTCACTGTTTCTGTAGCCCCTTACACACTGTTGTATATTTTTCTTACACTTAATATTAAGACAATCATATCAGAAATAATTAGATTCCGATTAACAATTTTGAAATATTTTTTCATTATGACAATTCATATGCGAAATGAAATCTTTTTTCCAGTAAAATAAATGCTACCAAGATAAATATTTTGACTTCTTAAGATAAAAAGTAACTCCAGCTTAAGCCTGCAGCTACACTATTATGGTTTTAAATACTCATTGTTTTCACAAATCAGAGAAAATTGACCTGTCATACAATTGATCCACAGTCACAAAATAAATGAATTATTTTAGTCAAGAATCATCTTTGAGATGCTCCATACAGCTGTAAATTATGACTAAAGTATAATCTTTGAGATAGTCCATATATTTCACAGATACATGGACAAAAGTTTTTCTGACAAACATCCATGACGATTCATCCATGACGATTCATCCATTACAAACATTCCACTCATTCTAACGCTTCCTTTTCTCAATCTTCCATTGTTGAATTTTCTTCTTGAGATCTGTAGCTATAAACAAACATATATATAACTGTTATTTAAGGTTCACTTAAGATATTAGATTTTCTCTACTATAATATGAGGCAGGCATAACCTGTAAATGGGGACGAAGTCTGAATGAAATATTTTTTAGTAACTTTGAAAAATATTTGTTAAAAAAAGAAACGGATATACCGTAACGTTTCCAATGTTGGTTCTGTTGTTAGGGATTTTAGTTGTGACGTTATTTAAGTTATGACGTCATATGCAATGTAATCAAACGCTTTCATCAGGTAACGTTTTTTCATATCAAGAAATTATTAAAAATAAAATTGGTATTGCGTTCCTTCCTATTTATATATATTTTACTCAAAGATTCATACAAAAGAGACCAGAAAAAGGAAGTACATTGTAGATTTCTGCGCAGGTCCGGGATTTCAAAACATGACATAAAAAAAATTGAACGATTTTGAGTTCATTAGTACAATGAAAAATTCAGGAAATTTTCCCGAATTTTTTATTCTATTGAATTTTCTACTGTTATTGGGGACTTCGTCCCCATATTACAAATACTATATTACAAATTCAGTTCTTCCAATAAATATTTTATACCTCAGGAATAGATTACCTAAGCTGTAATTTTTGGACCTTAATGCTCTTCAACTTCTAACTTGATTTGGCCTTTTTGAAACTTGATCTTATTAAACTTTTCAGTAGTGTGAATTAAAAGTCTGTAATGTTAACATACAGGTTATAATCCATTTGGATGGAATGATCTATTCTAAATGTCAAGGGTAATTTATGTTTTCATACCTGGTTTTAATTCATCCTCAGTGAGGGGCTGTCTATTGAATGGGTCGGTCTGTGAGTTTAATAAATGCCTCATTATAATGGACTTTTCCATAACTGTTCCACTAGGTAATATCACAGGGTCATCTAGTAAGGTGTCCATTAAAGGATCTGAAAGTATTTATATTTATCTGATATATGTATGTAACAAAATTGTAACTAACAAAACTGAATGTATATCTATATAACTTGAAATATCTTAAACCTAATTAGCCATATATTTTTAAAATTTTAACCCGTGATGAAAAGATTTGTTTTATTTGTTTGTTTTGTAAGCCATGTAAACTAAGTTAAATGTTGCAGCAATGATTAATTCATGATAAACAACTTAAAACCACAACTTCTCATGATGCAGGAAACAGTAACAGACTGGGAAATGCAAAAATAATGTGTATAGAAACACACTACATCTATCAGGCCTTGTACATCTATCAGGCCTTGATGTCCAAAGTACTGATGTCCAAAGTAGATGTAACTAACAAAATATTACCTTTGAATTCTTCAGGAATTTCCCCATAGTCTGTTTCTGCTAAGTTTTTATCCCTGACTAATTCTTCCACTTTATCTTGTAGTTTACGGAATTTATCAATCTCTTGTTCTGTCTTAATCCTGGCTCGTCTCATTCTACCTATTGCATCATCAAACAATTCCTTTTTATAGGACCTCTAAAATACAGAATAACATTCTACCTATTGCATCAACAAACAATTCCTTTTTATAGGACCTCTAAAATACAGAATAACATTCTACCTATTGCATCATCAAACAATTCCTTTTTATAGGACCTCTAAAATACAGAATAACATTCTACCTATTGCATCATCAAACAATTGTTTTTTATAGGACCTCTAAAATACAGAATAACATTCTACCTATTGCATCATCAAACAATTCCTGTTTATAGGACCTCTAAAATACAGAATAACATTCTACCTATTGCATCATCAAACAATTCCTTTTTATAGGACCTCTAAAATACTAAATATATCAAGTTTATCAAGTTTGTAAGATCTATACCATATACACTATTGCATCATCAAACAATTCCTTTTTATAGGACCTCTAAAATACAAAATATACCAAGTTTGTAAGATCTATATTGACACTCATATCACATCTTCTTGTATCTACTAATTTATAAGATCTATATTGACACTCATATCACATCTTCTTTTATCTACTAATTTATAAGATCTATACCAAAGCAGTTCCACTCATTATAAAATGTCTTTTGTTTCTTTCTATTATGATTGATAAATATGAAATCAATTACATTTTAGAACAGATCTTGCTGAACCTTTTATGCCTAGGGGTAGAACAAACTTATTATCTTAATTTTTTAGTCAATTTTCAGTAAATTTCAACATTATGAAATTATATAAATTATCCAAAGATGTTATGTCAGCAGTGTTTACTATATACTTGGTTGTTGGTATTCTCAGTTGGCACTGAGTGAATCCCTAAACTACATAAGTTTATAATTTCCCATTTCAGGTTCAAATCAGATTTACTTTGTTATGTTTGTCTTTATGCATGTCTTCCTCTATAAATATGTCATTTTATTACAAGAAAAAGGTACTAACCACATACGACTAATCTGAACCTTCCAAGTGCCAACAAACAAATAGAATTATTCCTTACCTCGTCATTAGCTATAGTTTTAGCAAAATCATCACAGTCTAAATGTAGATATATATCCGTTAAACTATCCAGCAGTTTTTTAGGTTCCCAACCATATTTCTCTGGGTTTTTCACCTTTAAATTTTTACACTTTGACCCACATAGCTGTTGAAGATTAAAGTTTAACATAGCTGCCAGTCTGTCCCCTAAATGCTGAAATTAGAAAGGTGGTTAAAGTTTAACATAGCTGCCAGTCTGTCCCCTAAATGCTGAAATTAGAAAGGTGGTTAAAGTTTAACATAGCTGCCAGTCTGTCCCCTAAATGCTGAAATTAGAAAGGTGGTTAAAGTTTAACATAGCTGCCAGTCTGTCCCCTAAATGCTGAAATTAGAAAGGTGGTTAAAGTTTAACATAGCTGCCAGTCTGTCCCCTAAATGCTGAAATTAGAAAGGTGGTTAAAGTTTAACATAGCTGCCAGTCTGTCCCCTAAATGCTGAAATTAGAAAGGTGGTTAAAGTTTAACATAGCTGCCAGTCTGTCCCCTAAATTTTTAAATTAGAACAATGGTTGAACTTAACACCTTTGTCAATATTCATCCCAACATAGAAATTAGAAAGAAAGGTTACAAGCATTTACCAATCTGAAATGTGATATAGTATCATCTGGATTCCTGTTTAAACAGAATTCAAGGATAACAGTATAGATTTTGCAGAAAACACAATGTTTTAGTTACAATCTTTTTGCTGGCTTGATTCAACGTCGCTACAGAGGAGTCACTTGCCCATGTGAATTTGGACTCGCCATATTCGATTCTTACTCGCATTTGGCAAAGGGAAATTTCACACACTGCAACAGTTGGATATAATATATGACATCTAGATGCTGAAATTAGTACAATAGTCTAATTTCAAATAGAGCTCCCATTTCTTTATTTGTTAATTCAACAGTACACTAAATGAGTCCTTAAAAGAACCTTAATCGCTTACCATGCAAACAAGTTTAATATTAAAAGAATTTACAACAGTGGGACCCATCTTTAACAAACCCTGTATTAAATATGGTGACAAGATTTAATCAAGACTTACTGAATCCAGAAAAGGACCAATAATTTTCTGTGTAAGATAGTGGAACATATCAACTGTTTCTGTGGCCAGGGTGAGGTAAGATCGACATTGTTTCTCATCCATAGCTAGTTGTCGTTGTCTTGATTGCTGCTGCTCCTGAAAATACAAAATCCATGAAAACTCTTATCTTAGTGACCATCTTCCAAGTTTTTTCCTGTGCATTATAGAGATAATTGACCCACTGTTCACCATCCAATATTACATTAAATCTTACAATTGAATATTATTTCAAATACAAAGAGGACTTTAAAATATTAAGGTAAATCCTGAGTTTTATGTGTATTTTTCTTAAGGTGGTACCTAACACTACAGGGAGATAACTCTGTAAAGTCAGCTAAACGTTTTAATTACAGTGTGTTGTAAAAGGAATATTAAGCTTCTCAAGAGTAATTTTTCAAACAAAACAGTTGGTTCAAAATTTTTTATTTTTTTTTATTTTTGTTTAAGGGTCAAAGTAAATACTTTGACAAAATTTTATGAAAATTAAACGAGCCAAATTAATTTTAGTGAAAGTGTAGGGTACCACCTTAAATCAATGATAAATGTGTAAAACAATGCAATTTTTTTCAAGGAAGACATGTTTCATCTGCTATATAAGCACAATGTTTTTTATTTTACAGGTAAGCCCTAAAATCACCCAGTCAAAAAATAATTGCAGATTTTCATATAATTGAAAAGAAAGTTTAAAATTTTAGTTGACATCTGTTTTTTAATTGTGTATTAACTTAAAGTGTGGCACAGATGACAGAAAAGAGTATCCCATTTGTGGCTCCTTATATAAATTGGACACTTCCAATAACTATAATATATCTCACCAACCCTGGACATATAATTCAACAATAAAAATTTATATGTCAGTCAGGGCTTCAATCATATATTTTAGCCAGCCTGACATTTAGTTCAGACAAAATAATTTAACAATATACTCAGACCTACTACTTTTGAAAATCTCCATGGGGGATTTAGCGCGCGACAAGATTTTTAAGGGTTACAATTTTAGCGACTTTTCTGTGAGCATTGTTTTTACTCCTAAAATAATCTACTAATGATGAGCTTGTAGGCCTTGATTTCTTTTATTTGCATGACTCTTGTACTATTAAATTATAAAATTGACAAAATAACTATTAAGGAATAGAGAAAATGGCATTAAAAATAAAGGATTCAAAGTAGAGACCCCCCCTTTTCCCCCCTCCAAAGACCTTCTCATTTATAAACCTTGACTCAAAACACCTAAAACTACATGTTCTAAAGTAAGAAGGGTGAAGACAGATTTTGATTTAGTCTTACTCATGGTCTTTTCATTATCAATGAAAAATGGATAAAATTTGAGTTATCTTTCTTTGTATTCAGAGGTGCTCTTACCGGCGGAGGCTTATACAGTAACACTGTAGAAGTGTATACAAAATGGCGTCGATTTTAAATCAACAGACATAGATGTCTGGTTTCAAAAATTAAACAAATTTCAAGATAAACGATGTTTTCTTGAGAGTTCTTTACAGTTCTCATCTTTCAATTAATTATGATTTTGCTGTGGTACTACGGCAAATGTTGCAAATTGTGCTTGTATGATAAATTGATAAAAATTGAAAGGCTGTTTGACCAAAGTAATTTTGAGGACAGTTACGACCCATTAGGTAATCTGATTACATACAACCACTAATTATGACACCTGTTGTGACTGTTGATTAGCATAGGGTCATTAACTTGTCATAATATGTCCCCAGGTAAAATGATTGATTTTTTAAAATTGATCAGAAAAACTTCAAAATCAGTTAATATTTTTTTCGGGTATATTTGTTAAAAATCGGGATTTTGACTAATTTTACGATCCCGATATCGGGATTCGGGTTGAGGGGTAAAAATCAGGATGATACCGCGAAAATCGGGATAGTTGGCAGGTCTGTATACTGGGAGTCACAACTGTTTATTTCCTTTTTAATAAAGTGGACATTACCAATAACTATACTGTTTCTCTGGACATATAATTAGACAAATAATTCAACAATTAATTATAAATCAGTCAGGGCTTCCATCATGTATTTGAACCAGGTGGACATTTAGCTCAGACAAAATAATTAAACAATATACTGTAAGTTGTAACTGTTTAATTCCTATTTACTAAATAATATTACTACTTTCTTACCCTTGACTGTTTCTCCCATTCTTCTGTATTTTCTAATGCCTCTTGAATTTCATGAATACGTTTTAAACAGTCCAAACTTTCATCCAATAAAAACGTTGTATCATTCATTAACATGTTAACGAACTTTACAAATGACTTGCCTTTCCTAAAAATAAAACGTAAACATGTTAACAATTTTTACAAATGATTAACCTATCGTGGACTGAATTCAATATAATAAGAAATGTTTGTAAAAATGGTTAGATGTAATTAATGCAAAACAATCAAGACTGGATATACAGGGCCAAATAACTTCTGTGGAAATAAGATATACCAATGTTGATACAACTGCATACCAAATACCATTGACTTATCATAAGTAGTTCTCTTCAAACTGACCGTAACACTAACTTGAACATGTAAACTATACAAAAGTTTTAAGGTCAATGAATCATAATGAGAAAAGAAGCAAAGCAATCTCTATGGAATTGAGGCTTTTAAATGATAATACAACTGTATTCTAAATATCAATCTGCATACCAAATTATAACCAGGGTACCAACTTTCATTGGCATACCAGTAGTGGTTCCAAATACACTCACATAATCACAAACAATATACTTAGATGATATTGTATAGTAAACTTACTTGGCTTCCTCTATCATTCTGTTCTGATGAGCTGGTATTGTCCACATTACTTTTAGTATAATACTTAGATGATATCTTATAGTAAACTTACTTGGCTTCCTCTATCATTCTGTTCTGATGAGCTGGTATTGTCCACATTACTTTAAGTATAATACTTAGATGATATCTTATAGTAAACTTACTTGGCTTCCTCTATCATTCTGTTCTGATGAGCTGGTATTGTCCACATTACTTTTAGTATAATACTTAGATGATATCTTATAGCAAACTTACTTGGCTTCCTCTATCATTCTGTTCTGATGAGCTGGTATTGTCCACATTACTTTTAGTATAATACTTAGATGATATCTTATAGTAAACTTACTTGGCTTCCTCTATCATTCTGTTCTGATGAGCTGGTATTGTCCACATTACTTTTAGTATAATACTTAGATGATATCTTATAGTAAACTTACTTGGCTTCCTCTATCATTCTGTTCTGATGAGCTGGTATTGTCCACATTACTTTTAGTATAATACTTAGATGATATCTTATAGCAAACTTACTTGGCTTCCTCTATCATTCTGTTCTGATGAGCTGGTATTGTCCACATTACTTTTAGAATAATACTTAGATGATATCTTATAGTAAACTTACTTGGCTTCCTCTATCATTCTGTTCTGATGAGCTGGTATTGTGCACATTACTTTTAGTATAATACTTAGATGATATCTTATAGCAAACTTACTTGGCTTCCTCTATCATTCTGTTCTGATGAGCTGGTATTGTCCACATTACTTTTAGTATAATACTTAGATGATATCTTATAGTAAACTTACTTGGCTTCCTCTATCATTCTGTTCTGATGAGCTGGTATTGTCCACATTACTTTTAGTATAATACTTAGATGATATCTTATAGCAAACTTACTTGGCTTCCTCTATCATTCTGTTCTGATGAGCTGGTATTGTCCACATTACTTTTAGAATAATACTTAGATGATATCTTATAGTAAACTTACTTGGCTTCCTCTATCATTCTGTTCTGATGAGCTGGTATTGTCCACATTACTTTTAGAATAATACTTAGATGATATCTTATAGTAAACTTACTTGGCTTCCTCTATCATTCTGTTCTGATGAGCTGGTATTGTCCACATTACTTTTAGAATAATACTTAGATGATATCTTATAGTAAACTTACTTGGCTTCCTCTATCATTCTGTTCTGATGAGCTGGTATTGTCCACATTACTTTTAGTATAATACTTAGATGATATCTTATAGTAAACTTACTTGGCTCCCTCTATCATTCTGTTCTGATGAGCTGGTATTGTCCACATTACTTTTAGTATAATACTTAGATGATATCTTATAGCAAACTTACTTGGCTTCCTCTATCATTCTGTTCTGATGAGCTGGTATTGTCCACATTACTTTTAGTATAATACTTAGATGATATCTTATAGCAAACTTACTTGGCTTCCTCTATCATTCTGTTCTGATGAGCTGGTATTGTCCACATTACTTTTAGTATAATACTTAGATGATATCTTATAGCAAACTTACTTGGCTTCCTCTATCATTCTGTTCTGATGAGCTGGTATTGTCCACATTACTTTTAGTATAATACTTAGATGATATCTTATAGTAAACTTACTTGGCTTCCTCTATCATTCTGTTCTGATGAGCTGGTATTGTCCACATTACTTTTAAAATAATACTTAGATGATATCTTATAGTAAACTTACTTGGCTTCCTCTATCGTTCTGTTCTGATGAGCTGGTATTGTCCACATTACTTTTAGTATAATACTTAGATGATATCTTATAGCAAACTTACTTGGCTTCCTCTATCATTCTGTTCTGATGAGCTGGTATTGTCCACATTACTTTTAGTATAATACTTAGATGATATCTTATAGCAAACTTACTTGGCTTCCTCTATCATTCTGTTCTGATGAGCTGGTATTGTCCACATTACTTTTAGTATAATACTTAGATGATATCTTATAGTAAACTTACTTGGCTTCCTCTATCATTCTGTTCTGATGAGCTGGTATTGTCCACATTACTTTTAGTATAATACTTAGATGATATCTTATAGTAAACTTACTTGGCTTCCTCTATCATTCTGTTCTGATGAGCTGGTATTGTCCACATTACTTTTAGTATAATACTTAGATGATATCTTATAGTAAACTTACTTGGCTTCCTCTATCATTCTGTTCTGATGAGCTGGTATTGTCCACATTACTTTTAGTATAATACTTAGATGATATCTTATAGCAAACTTACTTGGCTTCCTCTATCATTCTGTTCTGATGAGCTGGTATTGTCCACATTACTTTAAGTATAATACTTAGATGATATCTTATAGTAAACTTACTTGGCTTCCTCTATCATTCTGTTCTGATGAGCTGGTATTGTCCACATTACTTTTAGTATAATACTTAGATGATATCTTATAGTAAACTTACTTGGCTTCCTCTATCATTCTGTTCTGATGAGCTGGTATTGTCCACATTACTTTTAGTATAATACTTAGATGATATCTTATAGTAAACTTACTTGGCTTCCTCTATCATTCTGTTCTGATGAGCTGGTATTGTCCACATTACTTTTAGAATAATACTTAGATGATATCTTATAGTAAACTTACTTGGCTTCCTCTATCATTCTGTTCTGATGAGCTGGTATTGTCCACATTACTTTTAGTATAATACTTAGATGATATCTTATAGTAAACTTACTTGGCTTCCTCTATCATTCTGTTCTGATGAGCTGGTATTGTCCACATTACTTTTAGAATAATACTTAGATGATATCTTATAGTAAACTTACTTGGCTTCCTCTATCATTCTGTTCTGATGAGCTGGTATTGTCCACATTACTTTTAGAATAATACTTAGATGATATCTTATAGCAAACTTACTTGGCTTCCTCTATCATTCTGTTCTGATGAGCTGGTATTGTCCACATTACTTTTAGTATAATACTTAGATGATATCTTATAGCAAACTTACTTGGCTTCCTCTATCATTCTGTTCTGATGAGCTGGTATTGTCCACATTACTTTTAGTATAATACTTAGATGATATCTTATAGTAAACTTACTTGGCTTCCTCTATCATTCTGTTCTGATGAGCTGGTATTGTCCACATTACTTTTAGTATAATACTTAGATGATATCTTATAGTAAACTTACTTGGCTTCCTCTATCATTCTGTTCTGATGAGCTGGTATTGTCCACATTACTTTTAGTATAATACTTAGATGATATCTTATAGTAAACTTACTTGGCTTCCTCTATCATTCTGTTCTGATGAGCTGGTATTGTCCACATTACTTTTAGTATAATACTTAGATGATATCTTATAGCAAACTTACTTGGCTTCCTCTATCATTCTGTTCTGATGAGCTGGTATTGTCCACATTACTTTTAGTATAATACTTAGATGATATCTTATAGTAAACTTACTTGGCTTCCTCTATCATTCTGTTCTGATGAGCTGGTATTGTCCACATTACTTTTAGTATAATACTTAGATGATATCTTATAGTAAACTTACTTGGCTTCCTCTATCATTCTGTTCTGATGAGCTGGTATTGTCCACATTACTTTTAGTATAATACTTAGATGATATCTTATAGTAAACTTACTTGGCTTCCTCTATCATTCTGTTCTGATGAGCTGGTATTGTCCACATTACTTTTAGAATAATACTTAGATGATATCTTATAGTAAACTTACTTGGCTTCCTCTATCATTCTGTTCTGATGAGCTGGTATTGTCCACATTACTTTTAGTATAATACTTAGATGATATCTTATAGTAAACTTACTTGGCTTCCTCTATCATTCTGTTCTGATGAGCTGGTATTGTCCACATTACTTTTAGAATAATACTTAGATGATATCTTATAGTAAACTTACTTGGCTTCCTCTATCATTCTGTTCTGATGAGCTGGTATTGTCCACATTACTTTTAGAATAATACTTAGATGATATCTTATAGCAAACTTACTTGGCTTCCTCTATCATTCTGTTCTGATGAGCTGGTATTGTCCACATTACTTTTAGAATAATACTTAGATGATATCTTATAGCAAACTTACTTGGCTTCCTCTATCATTCTGTTCTGATGAGCTGGTATTGTCCACATTACTTTTAGTATAATACTTAGATGATATCTTATAGTAAACTTACTTGGCTTCCTCTATCATTCTGTTCTGATGAGCTGGTATTGTCCACATTACTTTTAGTATAATACTTAGATGATATCTTATAGTAAACTTACTTGGCTCCCTCTATCATTCTGTTCTGATGAGCTGGTATTGTCCACATTACTTTTAGTATAATACTTAGATGATATCTTATAGTTAACTTACTTGGCTTCCTCTATCATTCTGTTCTGATGAGCTGGTATTGTCCACATTACTTTTAGTATAATACTTAGATGATATCTTATAGTTAACTTACTTGGCTTCCTCTATCATTCTGTTCTGATGAGCTGGTATTGTCCACATTACTTTTAGTATAATACTTAGATGATATCTTATAGTTAACTTACTTGGCTTCCTCTATCATTCTGTTCTGATGAGCTGGTATTGTCCACATTACTTTTAGTATAATACTTAGATGATATCTTATAGTTAACTTACTTGGCTTCCTCTATCATTCTGTTCTGATGAGCTGGTATTGTCCACATTACTTTTAGTATAATACTTAGATGATATCTTATAGTTAACTTACTTGGCTTCCTCTATCATTCTGTTCTGATGAGCTGGTATTGTCCACATTACTTTTAGTATAATACTTAGATGATATCTTATAGTTAACTTACTTGGCTTCCTCTATCATTCTGTTCTGATGAGCTGGTATTGTCCACATTACTTTTAGTATAATACTTAGATGATATCTTATAGTAAACTTACTTGGCTTCCTCTATCATTCTGTTCTGATGAGCTGGTATTGTCCACATTACTTTTAGTATAATACTTAGATGATATCTTATAGTAAACTTACTTGGCTTCCTCTATCATTCTGTTCTGATGAGCTGGTATTGTCCACATTACTTTTAGTATAATACTTAGATGATATCTTATAGTAAACTTACTTGGCTTCCTCTATCATTCTGTTCTGATGAGCTGGTATTGTCCACATTACTTTTAGTATAATACTTAGATGATATCTTATAGTAAACTTACTTGGCTTCCTCTATCATTCTGTTCTGATGAGCTGGTATTGTCCACATTACTTTTAGTATAATACTTAGATGATATCTTATAGTAAACTTACTTGGCTTCCTCTATCATTCTGTTCTGATGAGCTGGTATTGTCCACATTACTTTTAGTATAATACTTAGATGATATCTTATAGTAAACTTACTTGGCTTCCTCTATCATTCTGTTCTGATGAGCTGGTATTGTCCACATTACTTTTAGTATAATACTTAGATGATATCTTATAGTAAACTTACTTGGCTTCCTCTATCATTCTGTTCTGATGAGCTGGTATTGTCCACATTACTTTTAGTATAATACTTAGATGATATCTTATAGTAAACTTACTTGGCTTCCTCTATCATTCTGTTCTGATGAGCTGGTATTGTCCACATTACTTTTAGTATAATACTTAGATGATATCTTATAGTTAACTTACTTGGCTTCCTCTATCATTCTGTTCTGATGAGCTGGTATTGTCCACATTACTTTTAGTATAATACTTAGATGATATCTTATAGCAAACTTACTTGGCTTCCTCTATCATTCTGTTCTGATGAGCTGGTATTGTCCACATTACTTTTAGTATAATACTTAGATGATATCTTATAGTAAACTTACTTGGCTTCCTCTATCATTCTGTTCTGATGAGCTGGTATTGTCCACATTACTTTTAGTATAATACTTAGATGATATCTTATAGTAAACTTACTTGGCTTCCTCTATCATTCTGTTCTGATGAGCTGGTATTGTCCACATTACTTTTAGTATAATACTTAGATGATATCTTATAGTAAACTTACTTGGCTTCCTCTATCATTCTGTTCTGATGAG